>NC_082647.1:35756200-35761200 GCF_028023285.1 Balaenoptera ricei | reverse complement strand
CCTATTTTAGGATAATATCTAAATGCTTTTGGCTTTTACCATTTTGAGTCATTTCAAGTTTCATAATTTTTCCTCTCTCATCTCAGAATACATAATCCTGTCTTTATGTCTGTTTACCCAGTATTTCTTGGTGCACAGAGCTACATATCAAGTTGGTGCTTAATTCAGCTAATGAGAAAATAAATAAGGGTAAATGAAAGCCTTATTTGGTGCATCACTATGGGGAATTTTAGTTCTGTCAGGATAGTAAATATCAAGAGAGAAAAAAAGAAAAATCTCCCAACCAAAGTTTACTGCGTTTCTTTTCTTCACTCTTTTTTTTTTTTTTCTTTTCTTCACTCTTGAAGAGTTTAATTGATAGACTGCAGTTTTCACTGGGACACCCATTTTAAACCAGACATTCCTTTTGATTTCATTTGGTAGCTGCATAATGTATTATGATTTCTTAGACCCAACGAGATGTTTATTTGCCTTCTCACCAGAAAACATCTAAGATAAGTTTTCCCTCCCCTCCTCTATCACACATCTAAATTGTGGTCCCTCATTAGAATATTTGCATGAATAAAAGTATATATTTAGTGGAAAATATTTCCCTAAGCTTAACACCTAACTTGTGAAGGTATATATATTTTAGAAAGTTATCCATAGACTTTCAAATCTGATGCTGCTTTTGCCTGTTTAAATATTGATAAAGTAGTATAATCTTCAAAAATAATTTATGTACTCAGTTAATCTCTATTCGTCTTTGTCAATGAATTCCTAAAGTAGCTTGCAGTAGCAAAGAAAGGTAATGGGACAGTAACAAAAGTGATAAAGGAGGAATAAAGGAAATGTGTCACTTAAAATGATTCACTTAAAAGTGGAGAAGTTCTGCATGTTCTAAACAAGGCCAGTGGAGCAGTCTACATATAACATGTAATTGACATTTGTTGTAGGAAAAACTAATTTTCTATTTAATAAAATACTTTAAATTTTTAGTAGCCTCAAATGTTTCATTTTGGATGAGCTCATGTACGTAGATTTATAGGTGATAGTATTGGCTTATTTGTAATGTTAGAAATCCCTCAGAAGTGTACTTGTGCTTTCCTATATATATAATTAATTTCAGTTTGTGTTTTGTACATATCTTATGGAAGTAGAGTGTTCAATTAGTTGATTTCTTTTTCTACATATCCTTATGTCTGTATATTGTTTGTGTTAGATGGCAGTTTCCTAGAGGGTAGGCCAGAATCTGCTTAAAATTTGCAGAATATCACATAAGTGTGATACATACGATTTTAGGATGACAATGACATGATGGTTATTTTTATGTCATAAACTTTTAAATGTCAGGAAGACACTCTCAAACCATTTCAAGAATAAAACATAATTAATTTAACCATGGTGAAAGGGCTAATGAACTCTAAAGAATGCAAAGGTAGAAAACTTGCTTAAACTTGCTTGTACATCAAATCAGTCATACTAGCAGCAAGCTATAGGGTAATATAATTTGTATAAGATGAATTCTGATTGTAAACTTGCAGTTTACAATAATAATTGCATACCTCCATTCATGTAACTTTTCTTATAAAGTGCCTTTGTTATCAGTTACACATAAAGTACTTTTACTTGTAGATAGAGTTAATTAAGTGAAAATACTACATATGCTAAAAATTGGTAAGGGGCTGTTAGATGAGAGAGGTGTGACAAGTTTCTCATCACATAATAGACTTTATAGAAGGTATCTATCTATATGCATGTGTATAGCTATCTACATATATATAATCTAGCTACCCACTTATCTATCTATTTATCTGGATTGGCAGCCTTTTTAAAGTTTAACCTGTTTGTCTTTCTCTGTTCCTTCATTTCAGTTTCATTCCTTGTTATTTGGAGACAGTATGAGGTAAATTATTCCTGGAAGGAAAGGCATTTTAGTAGATAGATAATTTTTTTCCAAACTGCTTATTCTAACCATTCTTTTTGTTTATCAAAGAACAATTAAGTAGGGCTTCCCTGGTGGCGCAGTGGTTGAGAATCTGCCGGCCAATGCAGGGGATACAGGTTCGAGCCCTGGTCTGGGAGGATCCCACATGCCGCGGAGCAACTGGGCCCGTGAGCCACAATTACTGAGCCTGCGCGTCTGGAGCCTGTGCTCCGCAACAAGAGAGGCCACAATAGTGAGAGGCCTGCGCACTGCGATGAAGAGTGTCCCCCGCTTGCCACAACTAGAGAAAGCCCTCGCACAGAAACGAAGACCTAACACAGCCAAAAATAAAATAAATTAATTAATTAAAAAATAAAATTAAAAAAAAAAAAAGAACAATTAAGTAAACTGACCATTAAATATTTAAACAACTAAATACATGGGCAACCCATTGGGTCAATTAATTTTACAGCATACATTTCAGAATGCCTTTTATTATGATACTTTCAAGTACAGTAATCTATAGGTATGAAAGTATGTTCTAAAAAAATCCAGAAATATTTTTGAAAAGCACTTTTGAATTCCTTTCTGTTATTCTGTGATTCTTTCCCCTCATGTTACAAAATTATATCTAATTAATCCATATTTCAAGATAGCAAGGGATAGAAAATACTCTTTCTTTAGTATGAAATATGAAGTGGTTTTTTTTGAGGGAGAGGAATTAATCCATCCTGAACTTCCTTTATTTTTTTCTTCTAACTTTTTTTTTTTTTGGGCTGCATTGGGTCTTCGTTGCTGCACGCAGGCTTTCTCTAGCTGCGGCGAGTGAGGGCTGCTCTTCGTTGTGGTGCGCGGGCTTCTCATCACGATGGCTTCTCTTGCTGCAGAGCACAGGCTCTAGGTGTGCGGGCTTCAGTAGTTGTGGCACGCGGGCTCATTAGTTGTGGCTCCCAGGCTCTAGAGCACAGGCTCAGTAGTTGTGGCACACGGGCTTAGTTGCTCCGCGGCATGTGGGATCTTCCCGGACCAGGGCTCGAACCCGTGTCCCCTGCATTGTCAGGCGGATTCTTAACCACTGCGCCACCAGGGAAGCCCCTAACTTTGTTTTCATTATTAATTTCTCTTTTGTTTATGATATAAAGTGCCAGACTCGAAAAGTTTGAACTGTGTTAAAAATGACTCTGAGGATAAATTGTGAACCATGTCTGTTAATCTTTTTCCGTTTTCAAAGACACATGTTGTCCCAAGAATTTGTTCAAAAGTGGTGTTTATATAAATACTTGCTTTTATTTACAGTAAATGTGAATTGTTTTTTCTAGGAAAGAAAATGATTGCTTTTTCAAAGGTTGCAAACTTGGCAAGTTGACAAGTTGTCTGATTACTTGCTGGTTAGTACAAGCAGTGCCTTCAAAGAGTGTGACTGCCGCCCAACCGAGCAGATAGATGCGTCAGGCTTCTGTGCAGGAGGACTTCCTGTTCGCCTCTCTTGCCAACCTTTTCCTGTCTCTCCACAGCCTTTCTCTCTTTCTCTCAGACTTTCCCCCTGGTTTTTCCTTACTTTGTATTTTCCTTGCTTCATCTTTTCTGCTTCTTTCTCTCCCTCCTTATTTCCTTTTCTTTTTGACTCTAATTTTTACAACTTTGAAGGAGAAGGAAATGGTAGGAAGGACATTTTGAGCAAAATACTTTATTTTTCAGTTTAATGAATAACCCTTGAGTAATCTTTAGATTTCTAGACTTCCAGGTTTAAGTTTAGTTAGCTTGAAATAAGAAAACGTTTAAAGGAGAAGCTAGAATACGAGGCTTATGATCCCTTCTTGGAGAGGACCTATCTATGTAGCTATTTTCTGGGGATATGTAAGTAAGTAAATATCCTATATGAGTTACTGCAAGTACTCATGTAGTAATATGTATTACTGTGTGTATTTTTCTAGTACTGTGTATATTTTATATATATATATATATTAAATTTTGAAGACAGGTTATATTTTATGAATAAGTACACTGCACATACATTCTTTTTACTAGCTTTGATAACAGATATTTAAATGTGTATTTTTCCAGTCGTTTAATCTTTATCATATCTATCTTAATCATACCTGTAAATCATGTCAAAAGGCTTTCATTTGTAGCACTATGACATTGATGAGATTATCAGTTATGAAGTGTTGAGAAAACTGACATGTAATTGTTTATTTCTAATTATGCTAGTCAAAGCAACACATCTTAGCATAATACGTAAGAGGTGTGGAATGTAAAGGTGGAATCTGATGACATCTGATGCCTCTGGAAAGCCAGTGTCTAAATACTGTGGTACCTAAAATATCATTATTAAATAGTTAAATAATATAACAATTATTCTATAAAAATGATTGGTCATCACTACTAAAGAATTTGGTAGGGATGCCATATAGCGATGAAGTAGGTTAACAGACGTTTGGTAACGTCCACTCTTTCTCCTTCTGTCTCTGTCAAGGTGCCTGTGTCGGTGGCCATGATGACTCCCCAGGTGATCACCCCTCAGCAAATGCAGCAGATCCTTCAGCAGCAAGTCCTGTCTCCTCAGCAGCTCCAAGCCCTTCTCCAGCAGCAGCAGGCAGTCATGCTGCAGCAGGTAATGTGGATTACCTGCTTCGGAGTGCTAGCACCCGTGTTGACAGTGCCATGGGCATATATGACAATTCCTTCTCCACTGGAAAGGACAACCTGTCAGCATGCTAGAACATAAATGTAGCAGGTTAATTGTAGAACTGAGTAGTAAAATTTAGATCCCTTAGTCTTTTTAAATTCATTAACGTCTAGAAGTAAGAGCAGAAATGGGTACCATTTCAACATGAGATATAGCAATATTTAAATATTCAAATACTTAGGTGCTTTGGATTTATAGACTTGCCAATAAAAGTGCAAAGAGATTTACAGATAATTGTTGCTTTTGAAATTTCTAACCCTTCAACCCTCCTTTTAGTTCACATAAGTATGAAATTGGAACTGGGTATTTTGTTACAGTAGGGAAAGTAACGTCCCAAACTTTCCTTTCCACAATAAATTCAGATTTTAGGAATAGAAGTAGCTACTAACTAGAACAAAGTTGAAC
>NC_082647.1:35738700-35753700 GCF_028023285.1 Balaenoptera ricei | reverse complement strand
CCACCTGGCCAGGCGGCCCTTCCTGTCCAGTCGCTGCCTCAAGGTACATGCGAACCGCGGCGCACGCTCCATTTCTCAGCTTGCACTTGCTGCCACTGTGTGGCCTGTCTACCTTACACCTAGAGAACTTTCGTTTTTATAACCTTTATGTTTATTATTAAAGCATAATTGTTATGAAAATGAAAACACGACGATCCAAAACCTTTGGGACGCAGCAAAAGCAGTTCTAAGAGGGAAATTTATAGCAATACAGTCCTACCTCAGGAAGCAAGAAACATCTCAAATAAACAACCTAACCTTACAACTAAAGCAACTAGACAAAGAAGAACAAACAAAACCCAAAGTTAGTAGAAGTTTGGAGTTTGGGATTAACATATACATTCTACTATGTATAGAATAGATAACCAACAAGGATCGGCTATATAGCACAGGGAACTCTACTCAGTATTCTGTAATAACCTGTATGGGAAAAGAATCTGAAAAAGAATAGATACATGTATATGTATAACTGAATCACTTTGCTGTACAGCTCAAACTAACACACATTGTAATTCAACTATACCCCAATATAAAATAAAAATTTTTTAAAAAATGACTGTTAACATGGTTGCATGCCCCTTTTTCTTGAGACTCAGAAGTTTTACTCCACACTGCTTTTTAAGTGTGCAGTAAACTGCTTTCAAGTGCTTTGTTAGATATTAAATGTGTATTTATTAGTCTTATGAAAGAAAATGTATAAGGGCAACACAATTCAAGCTATTGAATTCAAGCTATTGAATACACACTGAAGATCTGCAGGGAATTGGATTAGTGGGAAGGCTAACAACACTCTATTTAACATAAGTGAGCTGATAGGAGTTTCGGTGGACAACTGATAAGAAAAAGATAGACGCTCCTAATCTTCACGCTATATATAAAAGGAAGGCTTTATGTATTTCTACAGAGAATAGTCCCAGTTATGCTTTGGAGGACCTCATCATGCGTCCTGGGACCATGTTGATCCTCCTTTCTCTAAAAGGATATTGCGTATACATGTACTGTATTGTGAATTACAGCTTTAAAAAGCTGGCAATTGTATTCTTGTTTTTCTGATAAGAAAACTTCGGATGTACTTTGATAATTCAATAATACAATACCATACAAATATACAATTGTATATATTCATTATTTGACTCAACTTTTGGGAAATGGAAAGAGTTCTAAGTAAAAAAAAAATGAAAAAGAACGGTAAACAGAATGATTCTTTGTGTGCTAAAATTCTCAATACAGGTAAAAGTCATGTATCCATAAACATCCTAAAAGCATATTCTAATTTCCATTTGGATTTTGTTGGAACAACTTTAATCCAAGTGAACTTTCATTCAAGTCACTTATATTTGTTCCAGAGGGGCTCACATTGCAGTAGTACTTGCTGTGCATTTTTCTGACTCTATAGGATACACGGAAGAAAATCAAGAACAATTAAATATACAAAAATTATAATTGGGCTAATAAAAGAGTCTTTTAAATACACATAATTATTATTTTGGGCACATTAAATTATAAATATTGTGGTAAATGTTTTTCTCTTTATTTATCAAATTACTGTCTCCATGGCTTATTTTTCCCAGAATTCCTCTTTCATTTGACTTCGGATCCTCTAATTCACCTGACTGAATCACTCCTAGGAAATCAAGAGAGATAAAGTTTAAATAGTGAAAGAAAAACAAGGCAATAAACCCACTTTTCTGTATCATTCCAAAGAGAATTGGAATAAACCATAGTGTCACCACAGCAGTGAATGTTCTATTCACAAATAATTGTTTTTTTGGAAAAATAAATACAACTTGAGGACAAAGAAAGAAACAAGGTTAAAAAAATAAAGGCGTTTATAAATTAGTTCAACGTAAATATAGATTTCTTTCATAGAAACTGTACTAAAACAGAAGCAATAAATTTATGTCATTGATTTTCTTAGTAAAATTTAAATAAAGTCTATACTTGGGATCTAGGTTTTTTTCTCTCCTCAATAGAGAAGTATGATTTTGTTTGAGTAAAACCATTCAAACAAACATTTCAAGAATGTTTAAAATAGATGTTCGTAGAAACAAGATGTAACTTATCTGAAATATATTTGCTAAACTGCATTCTTCCAAAACAAGCATACAAATATCTTGTGAACAAGAAAATTCATTATGATATAACCATTCTAATAGTTTTCAAATGAAAACTTTCTCTAGTTTCTGAGCTTTCTTTTGACAGAATTATCTTCTTTTTTTTCTTCTATTTGTTTTTTTCCTTCCAGTTTTATTGAGATATAATTTACACACAGCACTGTATAACTTCATACAGCATAATGCAACATAATGATTTGACTTACATGCATCATGAAATGATTGACCTACAACACTGGGTTAGTTCCTGGTCTGTACAACATAGTGATTCACTATTTCTCTACCCAACAAAATGATCACCACTTACTTTCTTCTATTTGTATTCTCCGTAAGATATATGAGAAATAAAACTCACAGAATGGAGAACATTGAGGGACAGGAAGTAAATCTGAAAACATATCTGGGTTTGAGCAGAAAGTGTATTTTTTAAGAAACATTTTTAATTGAAGTGTAGTTGATTTACAATGTTGTGTTAGTTTCAGGTGTACAGCAAAGTGATTCAGATATATATATATATATATATTCTTTTTTAGATTCTTTTCCCTTATAGGTTATTACAAAATATTGAGTAGAGTTTGCTGTGCTATACAGTAGGTCCTTGCTGGTTATCTATTTTATGTATAGTAGTGTGTATATGTTAATCCCAAACTCCTAATTTATCCCTCCCCACCACTTTTCCCCTTTGGTAACAATAAATTTGTTTTCTGTGTCTGTGGGTTTATTTCTGTTTTGTATATAAGTTCATTTGTATCATTTTTTATTTTTAGGTTCCACATATAAGTGATATCATATGATACTTGTCTTTCTCTGTCTGGCTTACTTCACTTAGTATGATAATCTCTAGGTCCAAACAAAAAAGATGGAAGTCATCATTGTGTTTCCAGCTGTTTAGATGAATGTGTGAAAAGTGCCATTGTGGAGAGTCCCATCAGCCAAACACAGGCAGAATGTGTCATAAATCAGCTACAGTAAAGGAACATAAGTTCATAGTGCTCTTCTGGAATCTCAGAATGGGAGAAAGTAAAGAAATAATTGTTAGATAATGTAAGCCCTGAATCATTTCTGCCTCAGTTACTGGTTATTTTGGACAATTAATATATTTTTTTTATCAATTTGCAGTTCACTTTGCCTCAGGTTTTTGGTTGGCTGATTGATTAGCCACAAATAATAGCAATATGAAAACCAAGTAGGATTAACATGCAATGATGATATTCTCATTGTATCTTTAAAAATATGCTATATTTGCAATATTTATCCCCATGATTTAACACAGCTTGCTCAGACTACTTTTAAAGTTACAATTTCTTTCAACCATGTAAAAATATGTACATGAGAATCAGATAGATGTAACAAAATTATAATTTTGATAAGGAGATTTACAGACATTTTTCTCTATATTGCAAAATGATGTAATGTATTTTATCATTTTAAAGTAAGGCATTTTAAATATTAAGCATTTCAAGCCATCATGAACATTACTATAATATTGGATTTTAATGTGAAATAGGCAATTAAATTACAATCTCTAAGTATGTATATAGAGTGACTGTAGGTATACAGAAGTCAAAAAAGGATGGATTTGTAAATCAATCTTGAATAAAATACTGATTATAAAGCTATTTGATACAATGTGTACTTTAAATATCAACTAGTAATTAATTAGTGACATATTTTCATGACCCAGTACCACTGTCTACAGGTTAAAAAACAGGAAATTATTGTGACATGCACTTTAAACTTTGATATGTTTTTGACATAAGATAGAAGTCAGTGTATCCCAATACATAATATATTCATAGGTTTAGTATTACTATAGGGATATATATATACACACACACATATATATTTGTATATGTGTACATATGTTTAATTCCAGCTTTTAAAATATTTTTGAATTTGTAGAAGCTATCTAAAACAAACATTTTCATTACCAATCTGAAAGACCAAACAGGGAATGCTAGATAAGCAGCCAGTCCTGGTTTAAACTAACACCTTGTAGAACTAGATGAGCTTGGAATCTGTTGAACAGTAAAGAAAATGATATCTTTTTAAATAAAATATAATGTCCTTCATGCTGAGTTAGGACTGTGCTGAAGTTTTTCTTTGGCATCAGTATTCAGCCAAAGTCAGCTATTTGGCTTGGACTTCATGCTTTGCTTATGGAAATCTAAATAGCCAAATGGCTACTTCAACACCACTCTGGCATCCTTGATTTTTTTGCTTAATCTGTGATCATGGGCTTACATAGAACATATATCTAATCAGGGTAACAGCACCAAGCACTATGAACAATGTACGTCATGCAGAATTATTGTTACCATTTTAGTATTCCCTTTCCAATACCAGTAAATCTTCTATTTGTAATTTAGGAAAATCTCCTTTGGGGTTTTACATGCTGAAAACTCCATCAATGAGCTAAAGTTTGAAGGTACATTTATTATAGTGGGAATAAAACTTTGCAAAGTTACTTGTGAATGCTGTTATGCATAAAAACTAACTTAGGGATAAATAAATACATAGGGAAATATTAAAAATGAGTTAGTTGTTGAGAAAATTTAAATGAGACAGGAAGAGGGAGATTAAATTATATCATAATTCTAATTGTTGTAGAATTGTTTAGTATACTAACATATGTATATTAAAATGGGTTTAATGCCATTTAGGCCATCTCCCTTAAAAAAAAGTTCTATTTGTCAATTCTTTATGTGTTGAGGGAAGACTTAAAAGGAAAACGTCAACTTTGCCACATTAAAATGTCATGATCAAGAAAAATAAGAAATCATTGTTTTTGTAATAGAATATCAGACTGTAAAAATGCAGCCTGTAAAAATTTTAATAGTAAAATCATAGCAGGAATTTTTTTACATCAGTTATATTCCTGTATCCCAGAAATTCTTTCCTTGGTGGAGATATTTGCCTGTGGTCTCAGTTTCAGCCAAATAGCTATTTTTACTTCTTGTAATTCAGCATTTGGACGAAATGTGTATTAGGTACATCCACCTGTCACTGAAAGTACATTTTAAAGATGGGCATATTACCTACAGGTCATAGTAAACCCCTAGTCAAATACAGATCAATAAGATGTTAGGTTTGGCAAATTATAAATGAACACTTGGCTTTCTGAAGGTAGCTCAGAAACTGGAATAATGGTTGCCACTGGAGAGGAATACTGGGGACCCAGAGGTCAGGGCTGGTATGGAAATTTAATTTTGCAATGCATACCCTTCTCTGTGATTCAATTATTTTGGCCATGCGTGTATACTAGTTTTTCAAAATGTAAAATTTAAGATGAAAAGTGAAAATTAATGATAATATTTCAATAATTTCAAGTATTGAATATCAGATCATTCAATAAAATATATGAATAATACAAATACTTTTACCAAAATTCACTTTTATTACTTTTAATTGTAAATAACCCTAGAAAATAAGTTAATTAAAAATTCACAGTAGACTGACTTTATATCATACTATATTAAAATTATTTAATATTAAAAAGTAATTACTGGACGTAAAAAATAAAAGGACGTGGAAAGAATCGTTTATTTTTGAGTGTGAAAAAGATGCTCAAGTAATTTTTACCAATAAGTGAAACTTTTAAACCTTGTATGCCCCAAGAATGTATAATCTCGATATGAATGATAAAATTTTCATTAATTCTTAGCACAGTGCTTGGCACCCAGTACTCTGCAAACTCTAGCTCTAGAAATAAAGAATTATTATTTAATTGCTTTATCTGTCATATTATATGCAATTTGATTAGGAATTCTTCTTTTTATTCTCTCAACTCCTGGAAAAAGAAACCTTTTAATGCTTATTTGTAGTCCTGGCAGTGAATGAAGCCCAAGTCACCATACAAAAGTAGAATAGGGTTTCTCAATTTTTTGTGGGCAAGGAATTTTTAAATTATGAAATTATAAAACTTTTCAGCAGTGGTATTGTATGTATATATCCTTGAAATATGTTTTAAAGGAAAAATGAATAATCTTCACTTAAGATTTTAAGTTGACTAATATTCTGTGATACTATAGTCCACTGATTCCCAGATTGTGCTTGCCACTACACTAGTGTTCTGGTCCATTGAACAGCTCTTTTATTTATTTGTTTGTTTGTTTGTTTATTTTTGGCTGTGTTGGGGCTTCCTTGCTGCGTGTGGGCTTTTCTCTAGTTGTGGCGAGGTAGGGCTACTCTTCATTGCGGTGCACGGGCTTCTCATTGCGGTGGCTTCTCTTGTTGCAGAGCATGGGCTCTAGGCGCACAGGCTTCAGTAGTTGTGGCGTGCGGGCTCTAGAGCACAGGCTCAGTAGTTGTGGCGCATGGGCTTAGTTGCTCCACGGCATGTGGGATCTTCCTGGACCAGGGCTCAGACCCATGTCCCCCGCATTGGCAGGCGGATTCTTAACCACTGCGCCACCAGGGAAGTCCCTGAACAGCTCTATTAAGTAATATTCATTGAGTTTTTGCTCACTGCAGGCACTCGTATAGGCGCTGGGAATAAAGCCATGACGAAAACAGACAGCAAACTCTGCCATCATAAAACTTACATTTTAGTGTAAAAAAATGTAACAAGACAGACTGTAGAAGACAGACAACAAATAAGTCAAGTAAAATATATAGTGGTAACTGCTAAGGAGAAAAATTAAAAAGCAAGGATAGGAAAAAATTAAGCAACCACAGGAGAGGGGAGGAGTTGAACTTTTGTAGACAAGGTAGCCAGGAAAGGAGTCCTGGGAAGGGGCTGTGTGAGAAATGACCTGAAAATGTGAGGGGAACTCGGCCACGTATTAGCTCTTGAGCAAGTTACTTAACTTTCCTGTGCCTCAGTGTCCTCATCTCTAAAATGAAAATAATGATGGTAATAATAATAATAAAAGCAGTAATAGTGGTTTGGGCATTACATTAGTTATTATGTATGAAGCCTTTGGAAAAGTAACTGGCATATGAGAAGCACTATATAAGTATCTGTTAAAAAAAACGGACAAAGAAACCTGCTAGAGGAGTGGGTTAGGGTCAGAGGAGCTGTATAAACAGGAGCTTAGTTTTGGACATGTAAGATTTGAAAATTTGTTAGGGTTATGTGGAGATGCCAAATAGGCAGCCTGCAATTCAGGGAAAGGGCCTGGGTTGGAGATCACTTGAATCCTAAGCCTATACCTGGTATTTAAAACTGAAATAAATTAGTGTAATTGTAAAAAGAATCTGTTGAGTTAATTTTTTTCCTTCAAACATATTTGCAAAACACTGAGTTTAAGAAAGAGACTCAAGTTTTCTTTGTTACTAGACAGATATCTCAGAACTGTTTTACTTGCTAACATGAACCAGGGGTCTCCGAGATGGAAACAACAGGCCTCTGAGATCTCTTAGACTAACAGCGTTTAGAGAGTACTGTTCCATAGGACACAGTTTAGGAAATGCTGAATTTGTTATATTACTGCCTGAAAAAGTAAATTACTTCTTGCCTATCATCAAAACATAAAAAACTCCCCAAACTTTCAAAATGCTGCAAAATGGATTGGCTAGTTGTTTCGTTTTCATAAATAGTTTTGTATCCGTAGAAAATAGCTAAGCAAGTTGATGCGAAAACTTTGTCTCATGGGCATGTAAAACTCATGTAATAGTTTACTTAAAAAAAAATTCCCCCCAAATTATCTGTACATTGGAATCATCTGTGGAGCTTCAAAAGCTACTAGAAATGGTGATTTGATTTGTTGGGGCTATGGTCACGGCACTGGAAATTTTAAAAGATCCCCAAATGATTCTGATATGTAGATGCTTTGGGGAGCTAGTTTCGCTAACAGGAATCTCTTTTTGACATTATTTATTCTCTGTCCCTTATTTAAAATAGTTAAAATTAAATATTTAAAATATTTAAAATTTTTTAAATATTCTTTTAATTAAGGATCGTTATTTGGATGATGACCAGGTTATTTTATTTATCAAATGTTTATATGCCTACTGTTTGTCACCCTATCATTGTGATATCATGGTGATACCACTAATTTTCAAGGCAAATGAATAGTTTAATGGAATTCTACTTTTAGAAGGGAAGTGGATATTTAGGTTAACTAAATTATTAATAAAATCCAAAAACTAAATTATTAATAACATCTTTAACTGGTATAGTTTCAGAAAACATCTAAGAGTCTTTAGCCAAAATATAAAATGTTATTAGCCACTCAGTCTGTTAGAATCAACTAGTACCATTTATAATTCTTTAGACATTGGCCTTATAGGAGAGCAATGGTTATAAACAGTGTGCCCTTTAAGAGTCACAGAACTTCTGTGTACAAACCAGTATGTCTTCGAGAACTGTATGAACCCGTTTTAATCAATTAAATCAACAACTATTTCTTGAGCACATACCAGGCACTGTTCTAGGCACTGGGGGGTCTACCAGTAAAATAAGAAATCCTTGCTCTTAGAAAATGGTGGAGGGAGACTGTAAAACAAATAAATAATATAGTTTAGGGGCCGATAAATGCCCTAAAGAAAAATAAAGTAGGGTGAGGTGGAAGGGCACGATAAAAGGCAGGTGGGGAGGGGCAGTGGTTGATAAGTGTGGTCAGAGACCTCTCACAGGAGGTGACCCTTGAACCAGCTGAGAGAAGGGAGGGAAGAAGTCTTGAGAAGATTTGCAACCAGAGGGGCCTAGGCTGTGAGGGCTGCCAGAGGAAAGCTCGAAAGGGAGCAAATGTTTGATGCATTCGAGAAAGAGCAGAAAGCTAGTGTAACAGAATGAAACGGAGAGAGACAGCGATGGATGAGGTCAGAGAGACAGGCAAGAGCCAAATAATAACTGCCAGCACCTCATGGGCCATGGTAAGTTTTTTTTTTCTTTTCTTTTTTTTCTTTTTTTTTTGTCTCTAAGTTCAAAGCCATTGTAGGCTGGAAAGCCATTGGAGGGCTTGTTGGGGAAGTGCCATGGCCTCATTTACCTTTAGAGAGATAACTTTGGGCTGATAGATGAAAAGTAAATTAGCCAAAGCCAAGGTGAAAACAGGAGGACAGTCAGGAAGCTATAGCAGTGGTCCAGGCAAGAGCTGACGGTGGAGCAGAGAGAGAGCAGAGAGTTCTGATGCAGTGGATGTGTTGATGCTCTCACAGAAAAGGATTTACTCGTGGAGTTTTGCTGTTAGGACACCTAACACATGCAGCCAGGTAACAAAAAGTCACGGTCAGAAAAGTTTCAGTATCCCACGTTAAAGCTAGAATTAAAGCAATCGTTAATGATCTTTATATAGAAATTACTTCCTATGTAACAGAAATACCTTTCTTTATTAACCCATCCTCTTCTTTATAGAAAAAACAGCTTTTAATAACTTTGGGAATCTGAGTCACCCTGTCTTGTCTTTAGTCTCAGGCCATGTCTTAAAATCTTGAGGAGCCAGAATCACCAGAATGATAGCTTTCAGTAAAACTGTCTGTTTGAAATTGTGATGGGCATAGCAGTTTAAGGTTTCCACTGTGATGAATAACTTGACCAGAAGTTATGTTTGGAACATTGAGAATTCTTCTGTTGCTCTGGGCTACTTACCACTATGTCTAGATCAATGATTTTTTCCACTTGCAGGGGTAGGGGTGAGAGAGCTCTCCTCACCATCATACTCTGTTCTCTTTCCCCAGTCTCCCCTGCCCATTCCATGCCACTTCACTCTCACGCAGCTCGCAATTGATCAGCATCACTAGAGCATCTGATGTGGGGGGAGGGGCAGGGGAAGTTTGATTAGCATTTTCATCCTTATATCATATGCTGTAGATGAACACAGTAATAAAAAGCATAGATTTTGGACCCACAGGGCATCAGGTTTGAATTCTGTCCACTGGTTATGAGCTTGGTGATTGGGGTAACAGAGTTAATCTTTCTGAGCCTCCATGCCCTCATCGATAAAATGTAATGATTCCTAAGGTCAGGTGAGGTTAATTTAGATTATGAATGTAAAGCGCCAGAATATAGTAGATGCTCAATAAATGATAGCAATTATAATTACAAGTACATTTTCTCCTGTATATCTTTATTCAGCAGTTTTCATATTTTTAATAAAATATTTTAGGAGCAAAGGCATTCAAGTCAGACTGCCTGGATTTAAATCACAGCTTTATCACACATAAGCTTTGTGACCTTAGATATATTTTTGAACCTCTCTCCCACTTTGCTTCCTTATCCATAAATAAGTTGGTTACAATAAAAGTATCAGCTCCATTGGACTGTAGTAAGGATTAAGGAGCATAAGGTATATAAAGAATATATGAAGGCACAGAAATTGGCATATATAAGTAATGTTTTGTAAGTCAAGTACTGTAAATAACAGTCTCTCAATTCCTTATTTCAAAATTACAGTGAAAAGCTAAAGTATTGTACCTAGCTTTTCTATTTTCATTCATCATAAGTCAGGTAAATTTACATAATCTGAGCCAGGAATTTGTTTAAAATGAGTAGTTGATTTATTCTATCAGTCATAAAATGAAGGAGAAATTTAGATATTATCTGCTTAATTAATCCATGTAAGTTAGCATATTGGCTTATTCAGGACCTCAAAATGAAATTCAGTTATTTCCTTGGCCATTCTGACAAAGATCAAAATAACTAGATAATTGTCAAATCTATTTTTCTTTTAACGTGAGTGTTTGCTGTTTTCCCCTGACATTTGTGTTTCCCACATTACTTCTTTTTTCATTTCTTTTGATATGTGTTATTTCCAAATGTTCTTTCAGTTCCTCACTGATAAAAACTTCATACTAGCAATAAGTAAAAGCTTGAATAAAGTTAAATAGTTAAAAAGTTAAAAGTTGAATAGTTTAATTTTCAAATGGAAGTTGCTGTGTTTTTTCTACTGATCCTTGATATTATTCCGAATACTATTATTTCTAGTACTGTTCTTGAATTGGTAGTCTTTAACAAATAACTGATTATTGAAGAGAAAACGATAGTGCTGATGGTATAAAGTGGTTTATTATCATATATTAATAATTCTGGTAACATCACTTTCGTGGTTGGCCTTAATCCAGTGATAATACTAAGCTCATTATATGAAATTTACTTTGTTATATTAGTGGGGCTTTCTTTCACTTTATAGCTGGCTTAAGTCCTGCTGAGATTCAGCAGTTATGGAAAGAAGTGACTGGAGTTCACAGTATGGAAGACAACGGCATTAAGCATGGAGGGCTAGACCTCACTACTAACAATTCCTCCTCGACTACCTCCCCCACCGCTTCCAAAGCGTCACCACCAATAACCCATCACTCCATGGTGAATGGACAGTCTTCAGTTCTAAATGCAAGGCGAGACAGGTAAATCTCAGGAGATACATTCTGTTACATATCACCAAACTTTACTTTCACCATTTGTGAAACTAAAAATAATGATTTGTACTTAACAGGGGCAGAATGTGTAGAACAACTAATTAAATAGATAGAAACCTTTAGATTATTTGTATTTATATTATTTTCATTAGAAAAAAAGCAGTTCAGATACCAGCAGTTTAATGGATAGAGTGGGGAATTTCCTGAAGAAAGTTATTTGTTAATAAGTGCATGCAGAATTATTGTGTCAATATATTTTTATGGCTAAGGTGTTGTGATTAACCTGATTGCTGAAATGAGAACATTTTTACCATTTTAAAACTTAACCAGTTTCAAATAATTAAAGATGCATATATATCCCCCTTATGTATGTTACAAACATGTGCTTAGAAAACAGAATGGATATACATAAACATATAAACACAGGTATCATAAACCAGAAGATAGAAGATCTGGTTTGCCTTTTTTATGGTTGTGGCATGATGGAATTATAAATATATAATAAAAATGAACTTAACGGTGGTAACTTTCTGAATAAATTTACCTCAATATTCATAAAGAAAAATTATTTGATTTCAGTTACCAACACTGAGTACATTATGTTAGGTGATTTTTCAACTTACTGTTTTATTTTAGTTGTGTAAAAACTGCCTTTGTAAAAGGATCACCCATGTACTTTTTTGTCCATTTAGTTCTGTTTATGCAGGCATATCGTTATCTAATCAGGTCCTTTAATGTAATTTACATAAACTATAGAAGCTAAAATATTGCTCAATATGAAAACTATCTTTTTAAAAGATGAAGCATAAGTGTAGGACTTCTTAACAGAATGGCTTAGTCTCATATGATATATAGCTGTAAAATTCATATTTAAGTGGAGTGGATTAATAGTGTTCTGTTATGTATGTGAATACCTGCCTAGCTGCCACAAACCCTTTCCCCTAAGCAAATGTTTTTTCAAAGAAACGTACATATAATTACAGTACAGTTTAAGATATAACGCTGTAGTTTGGTGATGTTTTATGTCTTCCTAGAAGTATCATGAAAATTTTTTTCTTGTTAGCTTTCATTATTATAAAATGGTATGCCTTTGAATGCTTTCACGCTGTTGTTTTAATTGAGAGTAATTTGATGATTATATAGTTCAGAAGTTGGTTGATGTCTCTAGGATCTGTCTATCTGATATAATACTCACTTATCAAAAGTCTTGGATAATTGTAGAAAGAGATAGCTAATGAATACCGTTCCAAAGTAGAATTTTTAAATCAGCTGTAACTAGCAGAAACATATATGGTTCACACATAAATATTAAACAATGTAAATGATTCTAAAGGTCCATATCTTCTCTAAAAAGAACATTCCGAAAATCTTATGGTGATTTTCCTATGACTTTCTTAAAAACACAGGGTTTTTTCACTTGACCACATATGAATATATATATTTTTATTTAGAGGTAAATGTTACGTTAAGGTCATATGGCAGGATTAGCATATGATATTATACAGTCCTCTTAGTTTTTCATCGTTTATTAACAGTCATCTTTGGCTCTATTTCTCCTCTAATTGGAACATCATCTAGCCTTGGCAGTTGAACTATTCAATAGAACGATTAAATTTTTCTGACTGCTCTGAGCTGAATTGACCTGTTTTGACCTGTTTGTCACTGATCGTAACCTGACAGGCGCTAGCAGCCTGCAACGATTATGGCTTTTTGAGATCAATCTGATGCCGTGTTCTTTTGCTGCAGCTCATCACATGAAGAGACTGGGGCCTCTCACACTCTCTACGGCCATGGAGTTTGCAAATGGCCAGGCTGTGAAAGCATTTGTGAAGACTTTGGACAGTTTTTAAAGTAGGTTTTTTACTTTTTTTAGGGGAGGGAGTGGATTGTATGGGAGTTTTAAGCAGATTGTTGTAAACAAACGAAAGAAAGCTGAAGGAAGAAAGTGAAGGTCCGTCATAAGGCACACTGTAAGTTTTCTGTGTGTTCCAACAAGTAGATTAGCAAAGTCAGGCTAAGACGGTTAACTCTTCCTCTTTACCTTTTCATGAGAACATTTTACAAATCATCCAATAAAAGTTTTTGAATGAATGAAAAAAGAAGTAGCCCTACTATAGCAGTGTCATTAATAACTGGAAGACGTGTTTGTTGGATTCACTTAAATTTCAAGGTTTCAATAAAAATTTCCAGTAACATTATGTGAGAAGTCATATTATATGTATATATATATATATATATATATATATATATATATATATACACACACACACACACACACACACACACATACATATATTTAAACAAAAGACAGATTTTAAAGGTTTATTTTTTATTGCAGACTTTATATTTCTTACTTTAAATAATATTTAATGTATTTATTTAACAGCAAGAATAAAAAACTGAAAGTTAATAGTAACTAAAATTTTAAGATAGTTGTTATTTTCTCCATGTTGTTACTTGTTGCCCTGAGAATCATAAAGAAACATACATGGCCCTATGTTTGTATGATAGATTATATGGCTTCTCTAGCTTAAAATCAACTTTGTGTGTCCTTAATTTCTTCATAGAGTGATAATTTATTTTTTTTAATTCATAAGAGGTTCTTTTTCAAATGAGAATATGCATCTTTCATGAAACATTTTCCACGCACAATTTCAGTATACAAGAGATCTAAACAGAGAGCTACAGATAGGTTTATGGAGATGAGTAACTTCACAGGCTGAGACTCTTATGTTGTCATGGAGCAGCTAACAGGGTGAATGAACTGTTTCATGCTTCATCAACAATTAAGTTAATTAGCTCATTTGAAATTGCACTGCTTTGTTGCCAGGATGTTGGCAGAAACATCAGAAAGATGTGTTTACAAATGGTAGACTACAGAGTATAGAGCAAAAGCACCTTAACAACAAGGCACAAGTACTTGGCATCATAATAACTGTATAACTGAATTACAGTAAGACTTCCACAAGGATTTTTTTAACCTTTTCTTATTTCTGACCAATTAAAAGAAAAAAATCTTCCTATATTATTATGGATTTTCTACATGACCTTGAATGAAAATTTGCACTCCTATTATCCAGAACAGTTGTGAGCTACCACTTTGTTGGATAGGAAACTGATTTGACCGTTCTAAAAGCAAAGAGAGCTCTTAAAATGTTAAGTAACTTTGCTAAAGTTTTCCTCTCTAAGAAAAATAACATTTGCTAAAATAAAGACAGGATATAAGAATATAATTCTTTAAAGAACTAATTTCATATTTCTTCATTTGAATATATTAGTCCTTATTAACATGTTATATTATTCCTTATCATTAAGATTATTTAGAGCACTATTGCTGCTATTTCTTCAGTATGGCAATTTAAGCCATAGAACTAGCTCAGTCACCAAACATTTTATTGCTCTAAGTTGTTGTTTTTGACAAAATTCAAAATAAAGCTTTAAGAAAAAAATACATGTCTTTGTTTCAGTATGATTTCCTTTATGGCACATGGAAAGGAGCATTGTTATTCATCTCAAATTTGTATACATATTTTTATTACTAACAAGC
>NC_082647.1:35731200-35733700 GCF_028023285.1 Balaenoptera ricei | reverse complement strand
TTATTGAATATGTTCGTGTTCATTGGAGTTGCTGCTCTACTAAATTACTTTTGATGTATCAACATACCACTCATTAAAGAGATCTTTTTAAACATTATGAAATAATAATAGACTAATACATAATAAAGATCAGAGTAAGATAATGAGAATGTCTTATCTTTCCTTACTTTTTTGAAAGATTAGAATAGATGTCTCCCAAATAGGACACTAGACATGAAATGTCAATCTTACACTTCTGATTGTCAGAATCTTCAATGCACTTTAATTATTAGTAATAGCAAGTGATCATTCTTCATAAGTATTTGATGTTTCCATGGGATGATAATTTGCCATCTTTACATAATTCATACCACATCCTGGTGAAATAAGACATCGCTCACTAAATAACATCATAGGAGCCACAAACTGTTTTAACAAAAATGGAATAGAGAATTGTCTTTGTTCTCTTCAGAGTTACTTTTGGTTCATGTATTTATAAGGTGTCCTTTTTTAAAAAAAATGGCATGAGTTTATGAAATTCATCTAGTGATTTCTACTATTATTCTGCAGATGGTTTGGGGAAAATATTTTTTGTAATAACTGATAAGCTTAGAGACAATGACATTTTCTACTATTTGAAGGGCCTCTTTATGTTGCGTAAATAATTTGCACTAAACACATCAGCATATTTAACTTTTCTGGTATCATTTCAAAGTGTTCTTTTTTCCCACTGTGGAGGGAATATGACTTCAGTGGTTTTAAGTGGAGCATATGCCACTGAGATAGCCGTGGCTTAACATTCCATTTTGTGTTTTGTGTTTGTTTAGGCACCTTAACAACGAACATGCATTGGACGACAGAAGCACTGCCCAGTGTCGAGTGCAAATGCAGGTGGTGCAGCAGTTAGAAATACAGGTTTGTCAGAGCCTCCCTTAATGGACTCCTTTCTCTGACTTCTGGTCGTTAAATTGAGTACTGGGCAGGTCCTGTGTCTTTTAACACAATGACTCATAGAAATACAAGGAATTTTAGATTGTTTATAGTGATAGCAATGATTGATAACTCAGGGTGGATTGTTGTAGTTTAATGTACTTACCACTTAGACTTAATTTAACCTTTAGACTATATCATATACATTTGGCTCTCCCAAAGGAGTCAAATCTAAGTTTCCCTACAAAAGGTTAGACCCAACACCCCAGTTGGATATGATTTTACTGCAGAGACAGTTTTTACATGAGCTAATCTTGTTTTTTTCCATGCGATTTTATATTATAGCAAAAAGCCTTTACAGTATCATGCCTGTAATTTAATACTCTAAATAAAATCTTTTCCTTTTCTACCTCTAGTGTATTTTTAATTAAAGATCTTGCAAGAATCCTTAAGACTTGGAGTAATGGCACATCAATTACAATATCACAGATGGTAATATGTGCATTGTATCAAATGCTGCTAACTTAAGTTAAAAAACATTACTGTTAATATTGAAACAGAATTTGGCCAAAAATAAATAGAACTCATAAAACTGATCATAAAGCAATTATATCACCCTCAATATGATTCTTGCTACATTTTTTCTAACCCTCTAAGGCTTCCTCTGGCATTTCATCTTAAGATTATTTTTTCTCAATCAAACCAATACCTTGTTTCATTTAATTAAACATACAATTTATTTGTCTTCATACTTTACTACGTCTTAAATTGTTTTAAATTCATCATTCACTAAACGCGTAAATGTCATTGCTTTTTTTCCAGGGAGCTCCTAAAAATATTTTGATTTGTAAAATAATCAAGAACACATAAAAAGCATTGTCGCTGCTGTCATTTAAAAAGCTTTTTTGTAAACCTGTTTACCATTTATGAAAGGTAGACTAAAACTAAGAGTTTGGCTGATGAGACAGTCTGCAGTGTGACCAATTATGCCTCTTTTTTTTTTTTCTGCTGTGTCTGACTGATGGAAAAGTAAGGTCCGTCACTTGTAATGAGACCCAGCGCAAGTGTGGATACCTACACCGTGGCAGAGTTCAGCGTTTCGCACTGCCCGGTCTCTGTCACTCTATTGAATTAGATTGATGATGGCAGATTGCAGGGGGCACTAACTGGACCTCAGTGGGAATGCATGAAGTGTGGAGACAATCCTGGCAGGCACTTCGCTTTGAGAACCCTTCACCCCTTCACAGCTGCTGGCACTAGTCCATAGCTAACAGTGTCCACAGGACTTTAAAGAGACACCATGGGCCTTCTAATTTATGGTTTCAGTAACTTGTTACTGTTGAGGCAACTGTGACCTCAATTCTCTTATTGACAAAAAGATGAAGTGTTATTTGTTTTCTCTGACCTTTTAACATAAGGAAAGCTATAAAAGTTGTTCCCCCCCCTCCATAGCTAAAGTTGCATTTCCTCCCAGATAAGTTCCTACGGACACAGACTTTTATATGCAGAAATCATTACTCGGAGACAAGCTCAATGATAAGATGTATCACTGCAATAAAATAGCTGTATCAGTCATTTCTAAAATGCTTCT
>NC_082647.1:35701200-35721200 GCF_028023285.1 Balaenoptera ricei | reverse complement strand
CATAAATGATTTCACATCATAGTGTTGGGGAACATGGTGCTTGTGGCAAAAACTTTAAAGTTTAATTATAATATATAATTTTTATGCAGAGGAGGCAAATGTCAGGACTTCTTTATTTTGAGTTAAGTTCTGGTCATTTTTAAACAGCAGACCAACTGCTTATATTATCTTGGGGTATTTCGCTATACGTGAGGGTACACTATTCCATTATGTGGGAGGCTGAAACATGAGTGAGAAAGTTTGCTGGGAGAACTATTGTTTCTAGTTGAACATCACACTTAATTTCCTTGGTATTGCTGCCACAAGTTGCCAGTTAGGAACGTTTGTCTTTCCCATACATTTTCTTGAAATGCTTCTAAAATAGCTGTATCAGAATTGAAACCCGTTAGAAGAAGATAGATGTTTTAAAAAGTATTTGAAAGGGCATTTCCAGAGTTGTCTTACACCCTCTTCATTTCACTAGGCTGCCTTGGCAGAGAGCAGTTTACCTTTGCTAAGTAACCCTGGACTGATCAATAACACCTCCAGTGGCCTGTTGCAGGCTGTCCACGAAGACCTCAATGGTTCCCTGGATCACATCGACAGCAATGGGAACAGCAGCCCGGGCTGCTCACCTCAGCCGCACATGTAAGTGGGGCTAACAGACTCCAGAAGGGGAAGAACCGATATTCCTAGGCTTCTAGCATTTACTAGTCTTCTGAAGTTTTGAATGGTGGATAAGTAAAAAATACAAGTTTAAATGGAGTTAAACTGCACCGTGTTTGTGATACGAGAAAGTGTATCAGAACTGGTTTTAATAAACCTTTTAGATTCTCTCCAGTGTCCTATAATAATTGTACTAGCAGTCCTCTACAAATTCTTAGTACTACTAACATTCCCTTGGGAGTATAGCAGTGTCTAAGATGAGTCTCCATCTTATAGATCATTATCACAGTTTGGTTTGTATGGTCCAATAAGAATATTCATGATGGAACAAGTTGTCATAATTTTTACTACTATTACAGGTCTCTAAACCATTTATGAACTGTAGTCAAGATATTTCCCGTTTTTATAAACCGTAAAATGCAAAGTTTAACTGTTAGACACAGTTTACATAGAAGCCGGTAAAGTGTAACTTTTTGCCTGTCTTATAAATCAGTGTAATTACATATTCAACTTTAATTACTGGTGCGTCTGTATTGGCAAGGTTTATATGTTATATTTTATGCAAGACTACGATTCCTATTAATATTTAGCAGCTAACTATATCATTAATTACTCTAAAATCTTTCCCCTACCATCTTTTTAATGGAGCTGAGAGAGTAGATGTATTAAAAATTGATGTATTGTGGATTTCAGAAATGTGTATGACACTTGAAAAAATGCCTGGTCTTATTCAGTAGGCCAAGCATATCAGTTTCTTGTTTACTAAAAAGTATGGACCCTGCTAGAACTTAGAGTTCAGGAGGAAAAGTTAGAATCTGAATCCTGAACAATCCATTCAGTTGTTAGAATGAGTTTTAACTTAATGTCCATACTTCTGAGAGTTAAACATCACATACTTCTAATTTCAGGTTATTGAGGTAAGAATAGTACTTCCTCTCATTCTTATATTTTCCTCCCCTATTTTTGTACTAAAAATCTAGTCAGAGGCCTGAAAGAGAAATATGGTCTTTCTAGCAGCCTATTTCCATTTGACCTTTCACCGGATATTATTTTTGTTGATTTTTGAGACATCTCATTCTATTTGACATATTAATGTCTTTAAGACCATGTGCCTAATTGCTTTATAGCACTTTTACTCTATCACCTTTGTGAAAAACACACGGTGAACATTAATATATTTTATCAGGTTCCAAACCGTTACTTTTTCAAAATGGAAAAATTTGTCTTTTAGAAGTGTCTTTAGATGTGTTAAATAATACAAAAGAAGTAATAAAACTTGAAGTAGAGAGAACATATGAATATATGCTCCTGAGAGTAGCAGTACTCTAGCACAAGAAAAGTGAGCAATCCAACAAAAGTGTTTATATCCCTGCTTTATCCTCTCAGCCATGCAGTGGGTAGCTTGAGGCCTTTGACTTTCAGCCATTCTCCTGAGGATGCTCGCTCCCTGTATCAAATGCTAAAACAATAAAACTTTAAAGAGCCAACAAGAGTTAGATACTGTTTTCCCCCTTTAAAAAAGACCAATTTCAGAGAAATGAAAGGTATTCGTAATAAAAGTGTTTAAGCTATTAATGCACCTCCTTGCACTCCTATATGATATATAGGGGTTGTTATGAACGATATATAGAGGGTATGTAGGGAGGTGGTTTTTAAAACATATGTGTCCAGTGATAAGGATATTAAAATAAAAAATGAATGATTCAATATGATAGTTTATTAAACATTGTGTTTTAGAACCTGAAATAATAATTGGGCTAAATTACAGCATTATTAGGTTACTAGTATTTTTCATTTGGCAGTTGCTATTTTCGATTTTTTCATTGTGTTATTTAGTTACACTTTAATTATAAAAATACCTCAGAAAAAATAGTGTGTGTAAAACAATATATAAAAATTGTATATTTAGTGCCTGATGTAGTGCCACTATGGGCTTAGAAAACTAAGATGTTCATAGACAATATATCGTACATTTTGTGCTTATATGAATTAGTGCATGTGAAAAATATTTATGTGTTTTTTCCATAGAGAGATAAAAGGAAAGCTTCCCTCGGCTTTTTGGAAATAGATTTCAGAAAAGACAAAAATTGGAGGAAGACCAAATCTTGTTTTTTCCTAAATTATATAAATTATAATCATGTTTAATTATCTTGCAGAATACTGAGTCAACATTCTCTCTTTGAATCTGTTTCTGCTGCTGTCATTAACATTTTGTATGTTGGATGTCAAATATTATTGATGGAATGTCACTTCAGTATTCTATATCTTCATCTTTATAGAGTTTTAAGATGCTTGGACTTAAAAGGCATTTTATGTACATTATTAGACAAAGGAAAATGTTATCTAATTCTCTCCATCAAAATTTGTCTGCATATAATTGAATGCACTTCAAAGTACTTTTTGAAAATTAAGCAGAAGTGAAAGAATTTTTTTACATTTCAGTAGCATAGTCATGTGTCTTGAAATGAAATCATGGTACTGGTCCTTGTTGTCATTGGTCGGGGGAGAGGAGGGAGTAAGTTAAGCTGATGCAACTGTTGGCAAGAGGCAGAGGGGCCTAGTGGTATTAGTATATGAGCTCTGGTGACAGACTGTGGTGGTTCCAATCCCAGATTTAGCACTTAATAGCTGAGTACGATTTTATTTGTTTCCTCAGTTTTCTCAGCTGAAAGTGAGGTAAGTCATAATACTATGTACCTCATAGGATTCTTGCAAATAAAACAAGTGCCTGGAATATAATAATTGCTCCCTGTGTCCCTCATAGTGCCGTATTCAGAGTTACTGATTTATATTACCTCTTGTAGTACCTCATTACTGCTGTAAAGGAGACCATAAACAATATAAAAATATTTTGCATTTTAATACATTTTTTGTAGGCTCTCCATAACTGTGTGGTTACTTTCTTTGATAGTCAGTCCCTTTGCTTTTCCTCCCACCTCCTCTTATAATTCATGACGTAAGCAGATCCATAAGAAGTGAAAGAACATGAGACAGGAATTTATGGTAGGGAGCACCTTACTCAGACTCAAGGAGATAAGAGATTTTTGAGATAAGAAGAAGATGTTATCTGAGGTTGGAGGCAACGAATAATCCAAATAGAATAATATAAACCCAGAACAGGAGCTCACGATATGTGCCTGGAGAACATTGCATATGAGGTTTGACAGGAATGTAGAATATATGAAAGGAGACCAGACTGTTGAATGCTTTAAATGTCAAGCTATGGTGTTTACTTTGATCAGAATGGAACTTACTAATGTTATAAGCTTGGGTTTCACATGACCAGAGATGGGCTTTAGGAAGAGTAATCTGAACGTGTACTGAATGAACCATGCCTGAATGAAACTCAAGTGAGGTAGGATATTCTGGAGTTGGGAGAGACTGGAAGCAGATGAGTCCTTGCAGGATGTAGTATCTGACTTAAGTACAAGACAGCGAGTTGGAGAGCAAGGAATCCATACAAGAAGTGCTGTGAAGAGAAATACAGAACAAGACCACTGACTGAATGCTGGGGACAAAGAGGAAAATTAGGAAAAATCATAGCAACTGTAAAAGCCCGTGAAGAGAAATAGAGGGCAGAAGAGGACAGGCTCAGGGGGGAAAACGGTGATGAATTCAGTATTATCCTACTTGCTGAATCCAAGAACGTAAATGTCCTTAGATTCAGGAAACAACAAAACTGAAACTGTTTCTTCATTTAGTATTTTTATTCAACTCCAGAATAGTAAAATAAAGAAGTATTCCTGAGGTTGACAGAAAAGATGTTTTGAAGCTTTGGAAGAGTAGAATAACTATGGTTTAGTGCTTCTCATAAATTATTTTTAGAGAACAAGAGAGGCCAAATTATCATCCATATTCTTCATTTTGACGCTCCATATGTAACACTTCCCCGCGCTGTGGCTTTCCCTCTTAGAGTGCCCTGAATGAAGGCTTTTGCCAAACTAGTGCATTTATTTTGCCTTAACTCTTTGCCTTTCTTCCCTTTCCTTTTTCATTCTCCTCTCTTACCTAAATTCTACCTTTCCTTAAGGGCCTCATCCTATTTTTCCAGGAGGCTTTCCCAAGTAATTTTGCAGTCAGGACCTACCCTCTGCTCCACATTTCTGAAGAGCTGGCTGCTTGTATCATTATCAGGAACTAACGCGGTGTGTGTGTGTGTGTGTGTGTGTGTGGTCACGCACATGTGTGCTTGCACATGTGCATGCTCATTTTGCAGTTATCTCTGGCTTAATGGCAGGTCCCTTAAGGACAAAGACTATATTTTAGACATATTATAGTATATGAAACCCCTAACACATTATACCATACAAAGTAAGCACTCAATAACCATATGATAGTGATTATGAAGAATCAAATGGGAGGTGACAGTTAATGAGAAATGGTTTGACTTCACGAGGTAATCTCTCCAAAAGTACAATCCAGGATTCTCTTAGAACTCTGAAGAAGGGAGAAGAAGAGATTTTTAGGAAGAAGAGATAATGAAATAGAATGCTAGCTAAGAGATCTTTCTAAATATTGGCAGAGTGTGTTTGTGAACTTTTATTTTTAATTTTAATTATTTAGTTAATATGTATTTTATAATTGTCCAGAGTTATGTCAATAGCAAGTGATAGACCTTCACCGCATTCGTGATTATCCTCCTAGACCTTGTTAAATTTTATTTATCTCGTTGAAGGTGAAATGAAAAAAAAAATTATTGCGATTAATACAGTGTTAATCAGATGTATGTTCAAGAGGATTTTAGCAGAAAGTAGGACAGGGTAAAGTCAGGTGGAATAATACAGATTTTACCTAATAATTTTTTGAAATTGTTTTGACTCTTTTCGATCAAGTAGATTTCTACAATTTATTTTCTGCTGCTATTGTAAGAGATCTAGACCCATCATGGTCTGAACAAAAGTAAAGAATACTTCCTGTAAGAGTCTAAGTATCATTACAATTTACAATACAAGTATTTACAATTACAAGTATTTACAATACTCTTCCCTTCTGCACCTCAGCGCCAATATTCCCTGATTACCTGACTTTTCAGAGTTTTACAGATTATGGATAAAATTACTTTAGATTCCTATTTTATACCGGTGTTTGCCTCTTATAAAAACTACCTGAAGAGTTAGGATTGATGCTATGTTCAGGTGGAAATAATTTGAACTTACTTTCTTCTCCCATGTGTTAGACTTAAATGAATGAGAACAGAAGAAAACGTTTGGAGAAGACCTGGAAGGTGAACTCACACTGGTAGAATCAATCCATTTCCTGTCTCCTTCCAAACCTGAGGCAAAAAGAGAAATTTAATGATGTACCCGCCATATTTAGTTCAAATCAGTTGTTTCTTTTTTATTAAGCAATTGTTTCTCCTCACTCTCAGTAAGTTGGCTCAGGTTTGCCTTTTCTTTCTCTTATGAAAATGTTAAATGAGGTTCCCATTTTTATGTTTTCAAATTTTGTTTCTAGAGATCAAAACGAATGTTCTTCCTGAGCTGGTTTTGTATGGAGGGATCCACGCACAAAGCCTTCCATTGTCATGCCGTTCCCCTTTCTGATTATTAGGGTCTCCTACTGTTGAGTTTTCAGATCATTTCTTACGTGTCATTCCTGAATCCTCTTAGCCTCCGTGCCATTTCAAAGTTCTACTTGCTAATATTCTATATTAGTTGCAGGTGATTATTTTTTCTGCCTCTTATTAAAGCAAATGTTTGAAGTTTGCGAGTTAATGAACTTCTATATAGAATCAGAATGTTAATATGGCTCATGTAAGACTAGAAAGTATATTTGTTGTGTTCTTCGAAGCCAAAACTTTAGGGTAAGGAAATCTAAGTCTGCGGCGTTGCACAAAAGGAGTAGTGTAGTGTGTTATTCCAGGACTGCAATGGAGATCACATTAATCTTTTTTATTAACATGTTGAATGCACATTCCACACGCCCCAGAACTTTCTATGCATTGCATGTCCCAGTCAGTCATCTTTACAACATCCTCTGCTTCTTGAGAACCTCAGTTCGTTATATCACTCCAATGATAAACTTCAGCCTCTCCTAGCAATAATACTTTGCAACCAAAGACAGCTAAAAGGGACTGCTAGATGCCCGTTTTGTGCAACAGTATTGAAAAATCTAATATAAATTATGAAGTGTCACGAAACATAATGAAAATGTTCAAGTATATAATATTACGTTTCTTCCTTCTATTCTCTGTGGCTGCCTTAAAATTTAAATTGCTGTTTGTAGGCACATGTAGAATTTGCAGACCCTACACCTTTGGTTGGTGATATTTTATATAAAATCCCTACAGATCTTAGATCTTTCTGTGGACAAAAGCATTTGAAATTGGAGTGGCTCTGTATATCAGAGGAAAGCAGTTGAAAGTGACTGACAACTTGAACAAGTGGAATGCTCATTGTTTTCATGCCTGTTAAGCCTGCACTATTTTTGCTGATATTTTGGATCATTAAGTTGCATTAAGAAGATCTCTAAACATAAAAGCATATTTTTGCTTTACATGTCTTCACAGATTTTTTAATTCACAATTTTTCATTTATCTTCAATTTTTTTTTTCCTAACATTTCTGGGCCTCATAATTTTCATTCTGATTTAATTCTATTTTTATTTAACCTCTAAACTTTTTTATTAACTTTGCTAGTTAGCTTTGAGATCTCTTTCCAAAGTGATGGTACAGAACTTATGACTATGCCAGCTCTTTATTATCTCTTTTTTTTTTAAGTGCTACAAGTATGGCTCAGTAGCCGCTGTTCTTTTTTACATTATTCCAGTCCCCGTATGTGGCACTTACAGCTCATTCTAGTTCCTCCTAATAAAAAGATCCTCCCAGAGATACAGTGCCTTCAGCTAAAAAGTGCTGTATCCCCACCGTGCCAATAGTGGAAATTTGTGGGTTCCTGTAGGGTTTTAAAGGATTTTTATAGAACTATACAGATGGTATTTAAGTTTTGTGTTATGAATCCCCGCAATTTAGGCAAAGGGTGTCAGAAAACTTTTAGGTGACAGTATTGTAGCTAACTGCTTCTGTTTTATATCTAAAGAAGATACTTTGTTAGAAGGTACATCTTCCTTTGCAGTAACACTATTTGAGACTTAGAAATGTTCTTTTGCTGAGGGTCAAAAAGTAATTGACTGAATTGTTTAAAAATGAATATTGTTATTCAGTATTTTTTCCTTCTAGTACCAGGGGGAAATACCATAGTACCATGTATACCCATATGGTATTTTAACTTAAGCTTTTGACATAGGGCTTAGGGAAGTGGCTGTCTATTTGGTGATATGGGTATTTTATGACTAAAGATATTTATTATGTAAAGTTAACGATCACTTCAGAATATTACTTAATGTGAAGATACTTTACATAAGAAATTATATTTTAATATGTGTTAAAATTATATGCATTTTGACTACTTTGGGAGAATTTTAAACTGACCTTTCAAATAAGTACAACAATGTATTTAAAAACTTTGACACCAATAAACACAGTTTAAAACTTTATCTCAGGGTTCCTACATTCCGTAAGTAGTTTCTATCATTAGGATAGAATTAAACAATTTATATAAACAACAGATGACCAAATAATTTCACATAACTAGTGGAAACTGACATTCTTCAGTTTGCTCAACATTATCTTAATCTTTGAGCACTGAAAATGGTGTAACATCAGCAAGACATTTAAAAGGCAGGAACAGAAGTAATCATTGGTCACATAATGTTATCTAGCTCTTGATAAATTTACCATTTGCAACACTAAATCTCAGGTCCCTTTTGTTAATTAGCAGGTCAGAGAAAGACATAATCCACTAGATTTAGAATAAAAGATATTGTTTTTACTCCCTATTCCATTCTCGTGCTAAGAACTAACAGAGCATAGCTAAGCACAGTTCAGGAGGAAACTGAACATTGAGTCAGTCCTGTGGTTTAATTTGAGCAAAGGAATAGCTCCAGCAGAGCAGCCAGTCTCAGAGATTAGATAGACCTAATGACACGAACCGTATGTAATCCTGGTGAAGAGCCATCTCTGTCAAGATATCCAAGAAACAGCTTCGCCAGGAGCAAGCAGTGAACGGGCAGCATCCCATCAGGGAAGCTTGGCAAAGGAAATAGACAACAGTCCAGAAAAGATGGGTGAGCCATGTCAGCGAGGGCTGCCCAGAGCCATACTATAGCCCAACTATAGGACTTCGAGGTCCTGATCTTCAAGGAATCAGAACCCTAATTATCAATGAGAAATAAGAGAGAAACAGGAACATATACTTTGTGTACCATATGCCCATCCTGACATTTCTGACTGAAACTTGGTCCAAGGAACAAGGCAAAAATGATTTTTGGATGAATGGTTCAAAGGAGTTTTGGAGCAGCAGCAAAGCTGACTTAATGGCCAAATGTCAAGATGTAATTTAGATTTTCTTTTATTTCTCTGACCAATAGATTAGAAATATAAAAGTCCTTAGATCTATACCTGAATGGTTATTGAAAGCTACCATTTATGAGACACAAAATGGAATGGTACCAATTGTATCTCAGTGGGCAACTATTTTGATTCTGAGATTGAGCACAGTATATTTGTACTCCTCAATGATCAAAGTAATTACATTTATATTTTCATTTTATTACAGCTGTTCTGATCACATCTATTTTATAAATCAAATGGTAAATCTTAAAGATTTAATTGTGCTTTTTATAATCAGCACTACAGCAAAACTATGTGAAATCATTTGGGAGTGAGCCTCCAAATCATGTAAAATCCAGTTTCTTTAAACAATATTGTATAAATTTGAATAAATTATAATATAATGTTGAAGGTAAGGACAAGAAATCTTAGAGAAATTTCATATACATATATATGCATGTGATTTGTAAAATTAGGTTGCGTTAACCTTAATCTACCTTTTTGTTATATTTCTTAGAACTTCTGTTGACTTTAAATGGAACTTTGGAACTCTGCCTTGGGGTCAGATCTTTTGGGATGTAGAATAGAATTATAAAATGCATTCTTAAGAATGGCAGTGTGTAGCTTAGAAGAGAAAATGTTATTACAATTATCAGAATATAATATTCCTTTGCAATCAAACACTTAAATGGCTGCATTTTCTAGAAAGTAGAGTATGGGAGTTACAAGATTTATTAAATATATTAGTATTAAAGTTGTATTCTGACTTCAAGATGAAAAATTAAAATTTATTTGGCTGTTTGTCCTTAGCCACAGTGAAAAGGTATGAGAAACTTTGTAGGGCATTTTCTAATTACATTCTGAATAAAGCAAACTAAACAAGGTATATATGGCATGAGGAATCATTTGTTCACTCCAATTTTTCTATCCTCTTTTAATGGTTGTACATTTCTGAGAGGAGGAATATTTTCCTTTACATCCATAAATAAGCAGGATTTTTATCTACTGAACTGGAATAATGGTTCTGGGTACTGTCCTAATGGCAACTATGTGCAAACTCATCCAAATCAAAAGGAAGGTCAGTTCGTTCAACATAAGAATGTCTGTGGTAAATGTTAATTTACAAGAGAGAAAACAGTCTTGAAAAACAATAAAATTTGAAAAATATTGAATCATAGTAGTAAAGATCTGTTTTATAATTTCTTAATTGATAAAATAAGAGCTAATTTATCATTTCTAGTTGTTTTTAATTATTTGACCTTCTTATTCACTTCTGTACACAAGAGAATTAAATATTTCTCTAACGTGTGCTTAAGTTTAGAATATAAAATTCTAGATTTTAGTGAAAGAAATCAGAATTATCATTTCAAAAGAATAAAATCATAAATAGGATTAATTAAATAATTTCTTAATGACTATATAAATAACTTCAGTTGTTTAATTACTCACAGTAGCCTAAGATCATTTCTCATTTTAAAAAGTACTTGCAAGATGTTTTCTTTTAAAAGTAAACTTTTCCATTTAAAACTTTAGTTTCATTTTTTAGGTTATTTCTGTGATATGTTAAACTAAAATACTTCCTAAATAAAATATTACTCTAAAAGTTACAAATGTTTAATTTAAGAAATGTGAATTGTTTCTCATTTCAACCTGACTTTGTACAAATGGAGATACCTAAACTTGCAGTTTTTATAAATCTACCATTAAATTCCAAATATAATTATATCATTTCCTTGTACATATACTAGAAGGAAATGAGTAAAATTGAATTTCCACAATCTCCATTTTTCATATGCTTTCTAAATGAGCATCAGTTATTTTACCAGTTTCCCTGTGAAACGTCTTTGGAAAAAAAATGACTTTTTAAAAATGTTGTATTTGATGTGGTTATAGCTTCCAGGATAGGTACTCAAAAATAACAAACAAAACCAAAAACTGAGCCTCATGAAACTAAATCTTCCATTTTAATAAAGGAGTCTGTGTTTGTATTTTGGAATCCATTTTACATCTCCAAAACAATGATACTTATGTGGTAAGCATGAAGGTTTTGCCATTGGCAAATTTGAACTAATTGAATAAAAATTTATTCAAACACATATGAAATTACAAAGTACTAATCATACACTTTGATTTTTAAATGCTTATAGTAGTTATCATTATTCATTCAACGGCTTTGTGCCAAGTACTAAATAGACATTGTAGACAGTTAAAAGGAAGTCTCATCTTCTCTAAGTATTTCCTTTTAATTACAAAATTTTTGATGCTATTTTGTGAGTCAAAACCTATGCAAATCAATGGACAGCCTTAGCCTATAGCAATACTAAGTCTATTCTGATATTTTTTAATGTCATTAATCGAGTTAAGATACAACAATATATGAGATAAAGAAGAATTTGTATGATTGTAAACATTTTCTTTTAGAGTTAATCAATGTATCCCATGTAGGTTAAAGGTATACAAACTAAATTAAGTAGAAGTATCAAGAAACTTAAAAGTCAAGAACTTGAATAAATCGGTATTGAGTAGGAAATAGATGCGTGGTTTAAGGTCTACACATATTTCAGTACGTTCAATATGTTTCTCAATGTTCTGTATATATAAATTCATTTTACTGGATAAAGTTTGCTATATTGGGCCAAATAAAATTATTTTCCATAGTAAAACTGAAGCATGAAGGCCTTAATGCTATTTCTGAGGATAGGTTTTTGACTATTATCTGGGGAGTAACATTTTTTATATTAATGATCCGCAGTTACTGATAGAAGCATGTTATATCCTTCAGGTATGCTAGGGCAATTATTCTTATAGGATTTTTAAGATATATCATGTCACCTTTTTAAGATGTATCATGTATCATGTCTCATGTATCATGTTTATTACTATTTTTCAGTAAGTATATGTTATTTAATGTATTTAACTTTTTCTCAAACAACTAAGATTATCTGAAGAAAGATATAAGGGGGTCTCCTAAAATGAGTAAATCACATAAAAACAATTTTACCTAGTCTTACCTTTAGTCTTGACTTGTAAATGTTTGATTAAATTAACTTTACATTGCCTGAAATCGCCCATATTGTAGAGATGAGCCATTAATTGTAAGTTTTTCTTCACAGCATTTGTTGATATCTATCATAACATTTAAGACTTAAAATTTTTATCATCAGTATTAATAAATATTGTATTTATGAAGGGCCCAATCAAATTTACATTGTGCCACTGAATTACTCATAAATGATGACACTGTATAACTCTAAGATATTGCTCCCAAATTCCTGTCCAGTTTCATCCTGTAGGTAATCCTCTCTAGGAAGATTGCCCTGCCAAGGCAAAAGAATGATCTATTCTCTTGGTGATATCTAAATAAAGAAACACCATTGTGATTCTATAGTCTAACATCTATTGACTTAAACATGTTTTGAATATCTCAGTTTCAGAGAACTTTATTCATAGTACTTCCTTATTTTAAAGAAAAAATAGGAACAGTTTATAGGATCTTTTACTTAGTCTTAAGGAGAAAATGAAGACAATTTACATTTCTCTAGAGAATATACAGTGTGATCACAATCTAAAAAGGTAAAGTTTTCCATTTTAATTTGACTCTGCTGTAGGGTGTTGGCAACAATAACATTTCTTCTGCCTTTCATTGGTGCCTTGGGTACTTGTAAATTTCACAACTAAAGGAGCAACACATTTCTTTAGGCAACAAATCAGTCTATTAATGTAGCTAGTCCTCTCTTTGTGTTTTTGGTATATACCATTATGAGGGTAGGCTGTAACACTGAGCAATTAAACTAGAGCATAAAAACCAACTGCTACTTTGCATTTCCTTCTGGTAGAGGCTTGGCAGGTTGAATGGAGCAGAGATGTTTCATTCATTTAAGTTGAATAAACATTTCTTGAGCACCTATTATGTGCGACATAGTCTGTTGGAAACTGGCAGATGATCTGTTATCTACAAAGAGGTAGAACTCTAATCCAGGGATGGATATGTACAAAGATACCAAGTAAAGGAAGGAAGAGAGTTATAACCAAATTGCAAATTAAGTGTACACATGCACATGGAGAATCATGAAAGTCTTCATGGAGGAGATAGCTTTGAGTTATGCTTAACATGAAATCAATTTTTAGGTTGAACTTTATGAAATTATTGATATTTGACTGGGTTGTTTTTTGCTTACAGAAATAGCAGTCTTAAACCTTTCAACCTAACATTAAGCAGAGATGAGGAAAGAGAAGATAGATACAAAGGATTTGAGGGTATGAGCAAATGTGACTAAGATATAAAGCATGAGTCTCATTCAGAGAATAGATCATTCTTTTGCCTTGGCATGGACAATCTGCCTAGAGAGGAATATGTGTAGGATGAGACTGGACAGGAATTTGGGAACCATAGCTTAGAGTTCATTAATCTCCAAGCTGATGACAGGGTAGGGGCATTGAAAATTCACCAATTATTTGGCGATCCTTAGCAAGACCCTCAAGGGTATATGTTACCTACTTTTAAAAAGACTTACCCTTCTTTGCTACTCATCCCTGGATATACTGTATTTTTTCACTTGAAAAAGTGTCCACACTTTTTTTTATGCCATTTTCCCTCAATATTCAGTTTGTTCTTTTTTTTAATATTCAGTTTTAAAATATATTTTTCTTTAAGATGACATAAGAACTCAGACTGAAAATTAAAAACAAAATTTCCAGAGATCAAGTATCAGCAGCCTTTATAAACGTGGGCATTGCTTCTGCTAGCAGCTTGATCACAATGAGGACTGTAGAGAAATTTGTTTCAAAATCTTCCCATCTTCTACTTTCTGATATCCAAGCATTCCAGGATCTGCTTCCCCTCTTCCTCGAGCGATTAAAATGACAAATATAAAGATTCATCAAAATTGAATGAGTTATGAAGAGTCATCATCTATTTTAACTTTTAGAATTTTTGACAGAGATTTAGGCTCTTCTATCTTCTTGGTAGAGTATAAAAGGGAACTATTTCACATACATATAAATTTAAAAGCAGTACGTACAAAACTTTTTAGTCCACAACCAATAGCCTTAATTCTTCACTTCTCTCCACGTTTCTAATCCTGCTACCTTATTCCTGACCATCATGACCTTATTACACTGTTTTAGTAAACTCCTAGCTGGTTACCTTACCTCCAGTGGCCTACGTCCCATCTACGTTTTGCAAATTAATCCTCCTAAAACTCTTCTATCTTTTCACTGCCATGCTCAAAAACCATCAACAGCCCTTCAGCTGGCAGAGAATAAATTTTAAACTCCATAAATGCAACTCAAGGGCCCTTCACCATCTGACCTTGTTCTGCTTTCTAACATATTTCTTTATCACCAACCCTCCTTTCCCCATGGCCTCTACACACTCTCAGGATTCCTACAACACATATAAAATTCTCTATTTTTCCCATTTCCACTCAGAATGCCCTTTTCCTCAACTCTGTGTAATGAACATTTTCATATATTTCAAAGCCTACGTGAAGTGACACCTTCCTCCGTCATAGATCATTGACTGAATGCATTGCCAGAATTTTTCTCCCCTCTTTCATAACACTTTGTCTGTTATGGTATAGATCACATTCTGCTTGGCATCGAAGTTACTTGTGTGTATGTCTTACTTCCTCTATTAGACTGAAACTGTATGAGAACAGGAACCATTTTCTATATCAGCCCCTAGACCAGTAGTTTGCAAATAATGTTTGTTGAATTGATTTTTTCACTTCTAGCAAGAAGTAATGTTTATCCTTGTAGAAGTACTTCCATTTCAGCTACTGACTTTCAACCTTTCTGTCAGGAAGTATTAACAGACTTTTATGTCTCTCCATCACTGAATACTTTCCCTCTAACTATCTAAAGAAGTTCCAAATAGCTTTCTAATTCTCCTAAGTGTAAATTACATCAAATTAGGAGGTTGGCTATTCCTTCTTCAAGCAAGAAATTTAAATCACTGCTTTTCTGTAGTAAATAGTAGGTAGTGGACTTGGAATAGTTGAATTGGAAATCTTGTGTTTCATGGACAGAACAATTTTTAAACTGTTCACAATTAATTCCTGGATTCTCGTTTAAATGAACACTCATTATCTACCAAATGGATAATTTGCTTTCAAATCAAAGATGAAGTTACTTCCAAATCCACTTAAAGGAATAGGACATATTTTATCAGGTTTAGAAGAACTACTAAAGTGACTGTCAAGGTAAATATGTCTACCTGCTGTCTCTGCCCTTCTGTGCCAGAAGTTTGTGCTCTTCTGTGATAACCTAGATCCCTGGTATGTATTAGGTGCCCAGTAAACAAATGAAATGCTGGGGAGATTATCCAATCCAGACTTCGTAGACTCCTGCCTTAAGATACGTTACAAATAAGTCGATTTATTATCCTTTATTCAAGATCTCACAAATGAGACAATAAGAAATCAATTATTCCACTAGTTTTTTTCTTTTTGTTCATAAGTTAAGAAAAAAAAAAAAAGAAAAACCTAAGTCCTCAGTTTCAGTAGTTTCATTCTATTTGCTCAAAGTAGCTTCTACTTTACTTATTATTAAGGGCTCTATTAAGGACTGCCGCTTAATCTGTAAGACACCTCAAATCGAAACTGAAAGGAGTCGTGCATAAATTTCAAATCAGGGAGGAAAAATGGCATGAATATCCAAACCATCCACAATATATCTTCTTCAAACCCAGAAAGAGTTTTATCACCAGGATAGATAGTCAAGAATTTCTCTCGTCTGTCCATCTGAACTTGTTCTTCCTTTACTGTCTTTAATGAATTCCATTAGGAGTATAGATGCTTTGGGATTCTGCTTAGAGACAAATAATCTCTCCCAGCTGTTAACTCCTCCAGTATCACTTAATTGCTATTCCTCTTAGGACACTTATGGCTGGCAATTGTGTACATATTTGAGTACATACTTCTCCCATACCGGACTGCAACTTCTTTGATAGATGTTTAAATGCCTCCACAGTGCCTTATATCTAGAGGGTATGCAATAAACGCGTTAAATTAATCATTGGCAATAGGAGATAATGATAATGTTATTGGCTTTTCCTGTCTAAGTGAGATTGATGCTCTTTATGCCATTATGGACACAGGCGACTTGACTCAACCCGCAGCATAAAAGAACTTTTGGCAGAAAATTTATTGTCTATCAGGCTTATATATATTGCTGTGTCTCTTAAAATTTCCATATTTTAGTCAACTTTGAGTTCATCTATTTAAGGTTTCTCCAGCTGAATATATATTATCAGACTTCATAAACTTCAGTGTACATAGCGCATGTGATGCAGGCCTGGACCATTCAATGCATGTATGTTAATGATTTCACTGACAAGTTATGATGAGGCCTGGGATGGGATGGCTGAGGAGTGTAAGTGCCGGGGCTCCGCCTACCGAACATTTCAACAATGGTCTTTCTACTTTGAAGTTTACTTTCCTCTGTTGATCTAAAAATGGTCAGAGACATGACCTGAGATTTTGGCTTAGTGCCTTAGTGTTCAGAAATGTGTTAGTAAATAATTCTTTGGAATAATTATAGTAATATGTTATGTTATTCTGTTCCTTTTATACCTTAAATGTACTTTTAAGGAAGTGTAGCTAGTCATTACTTTAATAGCCCTAATGCCTGGCATTTGGTATGTGGGGCACTTATATCTTTGTTTTATGACTTTTCTGATATAGTAATAAAAGTCTTAATTTGTAGAAGGGCTAAAATGTTTTTAGAGCTAATTAAGTTCATACGTTGTTTAAAAAGCAATTCATGTATTTATACTATAACTTCTTCCAAAAAAGGATTTAAGGTTGTAATTATATCATGACTGTATCTAACATTGATCACTTATGAGCCAGTCACTGTTCCAAGTGTTTTGCATACACAAAAAATCATTTACTCATAACTACTATGTAAAGTAGGTACTTTATTATCTCTGCTTTATGAATAAAGAAACAGAGGTACAGAGACATTAAGTAACTTCCCCAAGGTCACACAGCTAGGAAGTAAAGGAGCCAGTGTTTAAACCCAAGCATTTTATCCTCAAAGCTCACTGAATTCTTAAACACTATATTATTAACCACTTAACCACTGCTGCATGACTAAAGATTATAAATGAGGTGCCTAAATTATTCAAGATTACTTTATGCTACACTTATAAGTTAATCAAAATACTAAATACATAAAAATTATTGTATTAAATTATACCCTGTTAATTAAAAACCTTTATATGATTCAACTGGAGAAGAGGATATGTAAGGAGGAATCGGTGAGCGCTGCATAGACAGGGAGTTACTTTAAAGGGTTTCCTTTATTTTATTTGAATTGTCAGAGGAGTTTCTTTGGTGAAGGGGAGCATTTTTCCTGGGAGAAAATCTAATTATCCTATAATAGTGTAACACATGGTATCCTGAAGAATTTGGAAAAATGAACACTACCGAGATAGCCCCTTTTTTTCCAGAGATAAATTAAATGACCCTCATATCCTATAATGGGAGGAAGAAGGGAAAGATACTGCTAATGGCTGCGGAAGAGACTAATTTCCCATTCATTCTGCAACCCACCAAAGGCATGTGGTTTCCTTGAGTTTCATTTCCTTTGAATTGGCATACAGGGCAAGTGAAAACATGGAGCTCTCTGAGATCCAAAAGTGAGAAACCTAATATAAATGGAGATAATCATGATAGAATTGTATTTTTATTGAAAAGGATTCCACCAATGTATAGGCATAGGTACTATAACTTTCAAGCAATTTTATTCCCTGGGATGCTTCAACTTCTCTTGCTATATTTTATTTCGTTTTTAGACATTGTACTGGTGGCAATCGGATATTTTTAGGAACTGAGCATTCATAATTATTGGCTCTGGTTTTAGTTTATTTTAGTAAATGAGCAGCCTAACGCTGTAGCCTTAAGGGAAAATTTCATTTACATCTTGCTCAGGTCTGATACCTTGTTCACAAACTAATTCTGAGCGAAAGGATTCTAAGAACACTTAATTCCAGAGAGAAGTTTTCTCTGTTATAGTTGATACAAATGAAACTCTTAATGCGTTGATGGCACATCGTTTATTCAGTTAACACACATGTACTAGGTGCTTGCTGTGGATACAGCTCTCTTGATCTGTGAAGTTCATAGTCTAGTAGGCAAGACACAGTAAGCCACCACCAGGAAGAGTTCAGTACAGTACATGTGATGAAGGCAACATGAGATAGCAAGAATAACCAGGTTCCAAGAAACATTCCAGAGGCCAGTTGTGTACTAGTCCTGGCTCTGCCTGTATTTATCATAACTCTTGGAAAGTTACTCATTTTCTCATCTGTGAAACAGGAGCATTGGAAAAAATTATGTTTGATACAGTGTTAGGATTCCAAGATTCTGTAGTTTTGGGTAACAGAATGATCCAAAAAAAAAAAAAAAAGATGCTTTGGAGGGTCAAAGTAGGAGGTCAGCGAAAGCCAGACAGGTCAAACAAACTCTTTAGAAGTAGATAAGATATAACTTGGTCCTTATATGGTAGACAGGATGTGCATAGGTAGAACACAGTGAGGAAGGGAATGCCAGGTTCTGTGCACACACAGTGAGTTGAAGAGGAAAGCGTAGACTAAGTCAGCATGAAAAAATGACTTGGAGTAGGAATTGAACATGATATTTCAAGGGTGATGTTTTGAGTCGGGAGTAGAAGTTATTATTCAGAACTACTGTTGTACACAGGGAGGTTGCAGCCTAACTGTGGAGAATGGCTGAAGGGTTTTGGCTCAATCCTGTCTCATTCCCCTGTGTCTCAGTTCAGATAGATTTTTGTACAAGGCAATGACATAATGAAATAAATTCCTTGTGTATTAAAATTCTCTGAGAAGGTAATGGAACATGCCTTTATAGTGATACTTTTAAAAAAAATTCTATGTGTTTGTATTTTAGAAAGACATCCCATTTGTTATTCCTCTTTATCTGGAACTTGAGACTTTTCTACAGGTTCTTTATTCAAATAAAAATCCAACCCAGGAAAGTAAAACACAAATGAATCAGACACTCAGCTCCAGCTGAGGGGACAGTGGAAGTGGAACAGGGGATTAGGAAAGAGAGTCAGACTAGGGAGACCTCCTAGGTCTTCTCAGAGCCTTGAGAACATTAAGACAAACCAACTACAAAAGAAGTCAGATCTTTAGCTAAAATTATTAGATGCTCAGAATAATGTTAATTGAATTGAGGTTAATCCCATAGATATCTATGTATGTCTTGCCAGCTATTCAATATCTGTTTAGAAATATTCATCTATTTAAGCTTGAAAGTTTTGAATATTCATAGGTCATTTATGAGACCTAGTTAAAAAAAGATGCTATTATATTAACCTTAGGAGTTTATTCTAATCATTTCCAGTACTTAAGAGTTTGACATTCAGTAAAATGTTCTGAATCCCAGCTTGAACCTGGAAAATCTAAAATTATAAATTCAACTTATAATGATTATTAAATCAAAACATCATTTTTTAATAAAAGTCATTAAATGAATGTGAACTTTCGCAAGTAATCTTACTAGAAGATTTCATTTGTATATTTTATAGGGTACTTTGGGAATGTTAACATTAGATTTAATAAATGCTTAAAATTCTGGGTATGTCTGCGTGATACCGTAACAAATAGTTGGTTCATCAGTCATTTTACTCCAACTATTGGCTAGTTCAATGAAACATTTAATCAAAGTAGTTGTTGAGTTCAATTGCTAAATTTTTTTCAATCAAAATCATTGGTTTTGTTTTTAAAATGATCCTCATAAACCAGCTTTTATGATTTCAGGCTTTTATTATCCTGAAATAATCTATGGGTACACACACACACACACACACACACACACACCACGCTTACACATAGATTCCCCCCCCCCGCCATGGTACACACAGTTTCCTAGTTGCACATTTCTAATTTTCTAATTGACTCTGTAACCTTTTATTAGGACCAAACAGTTTATTCATC